>NW_027195127.1:0-20000 GCF_038502225.1 Cherax quadricarinatus | reverse complement strand
AAAACAACATAAATATAGCATTAGAACTGGACAAGATTCCAATGCTCTATTTATTCATGTAAGAGATTTTAACCATCCAATTGATTTTCAAAAAGTTGAGAAAGTAGTATCAAGTTATTATCACACTGGCCGATTCCCACCAAGGAAGGGTGGTCTGAAAAAGAAAAACTTTCACCATCATTCACTCTATCACTGTCTTGCCAGAAGGGTGCTTTACACTACAGTTTTTAAACTGCAACATTAACACCCCTCCTTCAGAGTGCAGGCACTGTACTTCCCATCTCCATGACTCAAGTCCGGCCTGCTGGCTTCCCTGAATCCCTTCATAAATGTTACTTTGCTCACACTCCAACAGCACGTCAAGTATTAAAAACCATTTGTCTCCATTCACTCCTATCAAACACGCTCACGCATGCCTGCTGGAAGTCCAAGCCCCTCGCACACAAAACCTCCTTTACCCCCTCCCTCCAACCTTTCCTAGGCCGACCCCTACCTCGCCTTATTTCTGCTACAGACTGATACACTCTTGAAGTCATTCTGTTTCGCTCCATTCTCTCTACATGTCCGAACCACCTCAACAACCCTTCCTCAGCCCTCTGGACAACAGTTTTGGCAATCCCGCACCTCCTCCTAACTTCCAAACTACGAATTCTCTGCATTATATTCACACCACACATTGCCCTCAGACATGACATCTCCACTGCCTCCAGCCTTCTCCTCACTGCAACATTCATCACCCATGCTTCACACCCATATAAGAGCGTTGGTAAAACTATGCTCTCATACATTCCCCTCTTTGCCTCCAAGGACAAAGTTCTTTGTCTCCACAGACTCCTAAGTGCACCGCTCACTCTTTTCCCATCATCAATTCTATGATTCACCTCATCTTTCATAGACCCATCCGCTGACACGTCCACTCCCAAATATCTGAATACATTCACCTCCTCCATACTCTCTCCCTCCAATCTGATATCCAATCTTTCATCACCTAATCTTTTTGTTATCCTCATAACCTTACTCTTTCCTGTATTCACTTTTAATTTTCTTCTTTTACATACCCTACCAAATTCATCCACCAATCTCTGCAACTTCTTACAACCCCATCTATAAATATATTAAACAACCACGGTGACATCACACATCCTTGTCTAAGGCCTACTTTTACTGGGAAATAATCTCCCTCTTTTCTACATACTCTAACTTGAGCCTCACTTTCCTCGTAAAAACTCTTCACTGCTTTCAGTAACCTACCTCCTATACCATACACCTGCAATATCTGCCACATTGCCCCCCTATTCACCCTGTCATACGCCTTTTCCAAATCCATAAATGCCACAAAAACCTCTTTAGCCTTATCTAAATACTGTTCACTTATATGTTTCACTGTAAACACCTGGTCTACACACCCCCTATCTTTCCTAAAGCCTCCTTGTTCATCTGCTATCCTATTCTCCGTCTTACTCTTAATTCTTTCAATAATAACTCTGCATACCCTTTACCAGGTATACTCAGACTTATCCCCCTATAATTTTTGCACTCTCTTTTGTCCCCTTTGCCTTTATACAAAGGAACTATGCATGCTCTCTGCCAATCCCTAGGTACCTTACCCTCTTCCATACATTTATTAAATAATTGCACCAACCACTCCAAAACTATATCCCCACCTGCTTTTAACATTTCTATCTTTATCCCATCAATCCCGGCTGCCTTACCCACTTTCATTTTACCTACTGCCTCACAAACTTCCCCCACACTCACAACTGGCTCTTCCTCACTCCTACAAGATGTTATTCCTCCTTGCCCTATACACGAAATCACAGCTTCCCTATCTTCATCAACATTTAACAATTCCTCAAAATATTCCCTCCATCTTCCCAATACCTCTAACTCTCCATTTAATAACTCTCCTCTCCTATTTTTAACTGACAAATCCATTTGTTCTCTAGGCTTCCTTAACTTGTTAATCTCACTCCAAAACTTTTTCTTATTTTCAACAAAATTTGTTGATAACATCTCACCCACTCTCTCATTTGCTCTCTTTTTACATTGCTTCACCACTCTCTTAACCTCTCTCTTTTTCTCCATATACTCTTCCCTCCTTGCATCACTTCTACTCCCCTACCACAATTACTCCCTCACTTGGTTCAAAGGCTCCTATACATTCACTTAACATCTCCCAAAATTTCTCTCTCTCCTCTGCATTCCTCTCTTCTCCAGGTGCATACACGCTTATTATGACCCACTTCTCGCATCCAACCTTTACTTTAATCCACATAATTCTTGAATTTACACATTCATATTCTCTTTTCTCCTTCCATAACTGATCATTCAACATTACTGCTACCCCTTCCTTTGCTCTAACTCTCTCAGATACTCCAGATTTAATCCCATTTATTTCCCCCCACTGAAACTCCCCTTCCCCCTTCAGCTTTGTTTCGCTTAGGGCCAGGACATCCAACTTCTTTTCATTCATAACATCAGCAATCATCTGTTTCTTGTCATCCGCACTACATCCACGCACATTTAAGCATCCCAGTTTTATAAAGTTTTTCTTCTTCTCTTTTTTAGTAAATGTCTACAGGAGAAGGGGTTACTAGCCCATTGCCCCCGGCATTTTAGTTGCCTCATACGACACGCATGGCTTACGGAGGAAAGATTCTTTTCCACTTCCCCATGGACAATAGAAGAAATAAAGAAGAACAAGAGCTATTTAGAAAAAGGAGAAAAACCTAGATGTATGTATATATACATGCATGTGCGTGTCTGTGAAGTGTGACCAAAGTGTAAGTAGTAGCAAGATATCCATGTTATCTAGCGTGTTTATGAGACAGAAAAAGAAAACAGCAATCCTACCATCATGCAAAACAGTTACAGGTTTCTGTTTCACAGTCATCTGGCAGGACGGTAGTACTTCCCTGGGTGGTTGCTGTCTACCAACCTACTACTGGTAAATACTAACTATATACTGCACAGGGCAGTACACATACATACCAGCTTATGTCTACCTCGGCTGATGCTCACAGATAAACTGACAGTGTGAAATAGAGGCAGCCTCAGGAAGTGAGTGACACGTACTGGACAGGTCGATCTGGGCTACTGAGTGACTTTTGTCCTGAAGCATACTTGTCAAAATACTTTTGGGTTTCCACACACTTAGCTATATATTTCTTCTTTTCTAATACTGTATATTAGTTTTTGATGTTTATTGTTATTTGGTTTAACTTTATTACTTACTTATAATAGGTTTACTTTACAACTTTATATACTAAGACAAAGTTAACAATAATCCTCATACCGGGTACCGCATTGTTTTCTTGATTTTCAGAATTCATAACTTTTTTCTGTCACCCCTCCATTACCCCCCAAAAATGGTTAAATTACCCCCAGGGGGTAATTTACCCCCAGTTTGGGAACCACTGCTCTAGAGTGTCCAGGACCTTGCCATTGTGGTCCAGTAGCTGGGACAAGCAGGAGCGACCTGCTCTATACCTGTGTTGCCCTGGGTTGCATAACTGATGAATATGTAAGTGTTTGGAGATATTGCTTCTTAGAACCCTTTCAGAGATTTTTATATGGGTTGTGAGTGCTATCGGTCTGTAGTTCTTTGCAACTGCTTTGCTGCCACCTTTGCAGAATAGGGCTATGTATGTTGTTTTTAGTGATTGTGGGAGGACCCCTGTGTCCACGCTCCTTCCATAGAATGTTGAAGGCACGTAACAGAGGCTTCTTGCAGTTCTTGATGAACACGGAGCTCCAAGAGCCCGGGCCTGGGGCAGAGTGCATGGGCATATCATTAACTGCCTGAAAGTCCAAACCCCTCGCACACAAAACCTCCTTACCCCCTCCCTCCAGCCTTTCCTAGGCTGACCACTACCCCGCCCTCAAGTTCAAATTAGCAATTTCAGTAAATAAATATTTATAATAATTTTTCTAATGCATATATAAATTCGGTAGTGTTTTGAGTGTGTACAGAACAACATTCTAATTGTCCTTCCAGATCAATGAGAAATTGTTTAATGGTGAGTCGGTGAGTGCTCCAAAGAGAAGTGATGAATACTTGCCACCAGATGCAGAGGTGTCAAGTGATGAGGAGGGAGACAGGTCATCCAAAAAGCCTAAATTAGCCCAGAGAAAGGAAGGTATTACGATCGAGGAGTACCGTGATGATCTTCATGATGAACTTACTCTTCAAGCTGTTCAAGCTCAGACAGAATGGAGCAAAAAAAAAAAAAAACATCAAAAATGACTCTTTGATTATATACCAACATGAAAAGCCTCTTGAAATTATCTGTGCATTTGATAATTTTAGCAAGTTTTTTACTCAAAATGTGATAGACAACATCACATATCAAAAATTTGCATGCCAAACAAAAAAACATAGATACTACTTTTGTAACTGATTCTGAAGAAATCATGAAGTTCATAGGTATTCTGTCCATATCCATGGGTATTTGTCCATACCCATCCATAGATAACTATTGGGCAAGTGCAACTAAGGTACCCCAGGTTACAGAAGTCATGTCATCTAAGAGGTTTAGGTTGCTTAGGCGTACAGTTCCTTTCAGTGATAACAGCCAAAAGGATAATGACAGATTCCACCTCAGATGGTGACAGCGGAGACTGGGTCAGCTGAGATGGTGACAGCTGAGCTGTGGTCAGCTGAGATGGTGACAGCTGAGCTGGGGGTCAGATGAGCTGGCGACAGTAGTGGCCACATCTGGGGTGGCCATGTCTAGGGTGGCCACATCTGGGGTGACCATGTCTAGGGTGGCCGCAGGAAATATGGTCATTTGTGATGAAGTTGTCACATATGTAACCACAGGTGTGGTCAAAACATATGTATATATGGGTAAAGGCGTGGTCACTGTGGCCACAATGGTGGTGGTGGCCACAGATGAGTCACCTTGTTCACGCTTCAATCCTCTAGGTCTGGCACTGCCACGTGAGGTGGCCACATCTGGGATGGCCACAGTGCTGCTGCCGGCATCTTGGGTGGCCATGGAGGTGCTGGCTACACAGGTCATCTTACACTTTCGCTTTATTTGTTCAACAAGTGACTGGTCTTCAGAAACATCAGTTATTTCCCCAGCAGTAAACAATGTGTGGTGTTGAGCAGTGTTAGTGATGGCAGCCACGTGTCTGCTACTCTACCTGCCGCTGCTGCCTTCATTTCTTTAGCTTTTTTCATAATATCTAATCGCTTCCGGCTGATCGCATGCGAATACTGTCTCTTCGGGCGAGGCATTGTGTATGAAATTTATACAATATATGGCAAAATTACGGGTCACTAGGGTCTGCTGGTCACTCAGAGCAGCATATCCCCTCTCCCTGTCGACTGTTAGTCAACACTGAGAGACTTGAGGTTGAAGCAGCTCAAACTGCAGCCACTCAGAGGGTTACCAATTTGTATTTTGTAGCATTTGGCACTAAAATATGAGCAAAAAAATGACTAAAAATGTCTAGAAAATGACAACAAATATACTACTGTTATGGTATACGTCACAACAATTACGCATTTACCTCATTTATTATAATTACGGTAACCTTTTTAGAGAATTGTCGTACAGAAACGAGACATACACCAAAATGTTACCAGATTCTTCAGCTCTTTCTCGGTAACATTAACTCATTTTTCAATTCTTTTCATATTTTTCGTATAATTCAACGCTTGACGCGTCACGCACCGCTAACGTTCACACAACAACACTAATCTACGAACCTAAATACGTTCACAAAAGCACTTATACAACTAAATAATTAATCAAACTAACAATTAACATAGGAACAATATTAAAAATAAATATATGTTCCAGATTTTCACTAGTGGCCAGTTCTTGGTGGACGAACTGTGATAGAGATCTCTCATGTCTCAGGTAGTCGACGTTCGAGTCTGTCCAGGAGGACGTTATTACAGAGCGCAGATTATCTGCGTGTCCTCCTCTGTAATAACATCTACCTTCGTATACTGACATTAATACACTTAGGTAGTAATATCATATATGGACAGTGCTTCAAGGCTGGCTGAAACTGCTGACCTCAGGGAAGTGGGGAAGGGTGAATACCTAGATCCGCGGACCTGGGGTGGGACTTGCTGACCTTAGGGAAGTGGTGAAGGGCGAATACCTGGAACCACGGACCTGGGGTGGGACTTGCTGACCTCAGGGAAGTGGTGAAGGGTGAATACCTGGATCCACGGACCTGGGGTGGGACTTGCTGACCTCGGGGAAGTGGTGAAGGGTGAATACCTGGATCCACGGACCTGGGGTGGGACTTGCTGACCTCAGGGAAGTGGTGAAGGGTGAATACCTGGATCCACGGACCTGGGGTGGGACTTGCTGACCTCAGGGAAGTGGTGAAGGGTGAATACCTGGATCCACGGACCTGGGGTGGGACTTGTTGACCTCAGGGAAGTGGTGAAGGGTGAATACCTGGAACCACGGACCTGGGGTGGGACTTGCTGACCTCGGGGAAGTGGTGAAGGGTGAATACCTGGAACCACGGACCTGGGGTGGGACTTGCTGACCTCGGGGAAGTGGTGAAGGGTGTATACCTGGAACCACGAACCTGGGGTGGGACTTGCTGACCTCAGGGAAGTGGTGAAGGGTGTATACCTAGAACCACGGACCTGGGGTGGGACTTGCTGACCTCAGGGAAGTGGTGAAGGGCGAATACCTGGAACCACGGACCTGGGGTGGGACTTGCTGACCTCAGGGAAGTGGTGAAGGATGTATACCCGGAACCACGGACCTGGGGTGGGACTTGCTGACCTCAGGGAAGTGGTGAAGGGTGAATACCTGGAACCACGGACCTGGGGTGGGACTTGCTGACCTCAGGGAAGTGGTGAAGGGTGAATACCTGGATCCACGGACCTGGGGTGGGACTTGCTGACCTCAGGGAAATGGTGAAGGGTGAATACCTAGATCCACGGACCTGGGGTGGGACTTGCTGACCTCAGGGAAGTGGTGAAGGGTGAATACCTGGAACCACCGACCTGGGGTGGGACTTGCTGACCTCAGGGAAGTGGTGAAGGGTGAATACCTGGATCCACGGACCTGGGGTGGGACTTGCTGACCTCAGGGAAGTGGTGAAGGGTGTATATCTGGAACCACGGACCTGGGGTGGGACTTGCTGACCTCAGGGAAGTGGTGAAGGGTGAATACCTGGAACCACGGACCTGGGGTGGGACTTGCTGACCTCAGGGAAGTGGTGAAGGGTGAATACCTGGATCCACGGACCTGGGGTGGGACTTGCTGACCTCAGGGAAGTGGTGAAGGGTGTATATCTGGAACCACGGACCTGGGGTGGGACTTGCTGACCTCAGGGAAGTGGTGAAGGGTGAATACCTGGATCCACGGACCTGGGGTGGGACTTGCTGACCTCAGGGAAGTGGTGAAGGGTGAATACCTGGATCCACGGACCTGGGGTGGGACTTGCTGACCTCAGGGAAGTGGTGAAGGGTGTATATCTGGAACCACGGACCTGGGGTGGGACTTGCTGACCTCAGGGAAGTGGTGAAGGGTGAATACCTTGAACCACGGACCTGGGGTGGGACTTGCTGACCTCAGGGAAGTGGTGAAGGGTGAATACCTGGATCCACGGACCTGGGTTGGGACTTGCTGACCATGGACCGGGGGGTAGGACTAGGTGAGGCATCACCAGACTTCAAAGGAAGACATCCGGGGGCCCACGGATGAATTCCCGGGGAAGGCTTAGATGCAAAAGTTGGGATAGGAAGTGTAGGATAGGAAATATAGGATAGGACTTATAGGATAGGAAGTGTAGGATAGGAAATATAGGATAGGAAGTGTAGGATAGGAAATATAGGATAGGAAGTGTAGGATAGGAAGTGAAGAAGGGAGAATGTCTGAGGGGACACAGATGGACTCCTGGACACATGAACCTGGGGAAGACTTAGTGTAGGATGGGAAGTGTTGGATAGGAAGTTTAGGATGGGAAGTGAGGAAGGGAGAATATCTGAGGGGACACAGATGCACTCCTGGACACACGAACCTGGGGAAGACTTAGTGTAGGATGGGAAGTGTACGATAGGAAGTTTAGGATGGGAAGTGAGGAAGGGAGAATATCTGAGGGGACACAGATGGACTCCTGGACACATGAACCTGGGGAAGATTTAGTGTAGGATGGGAAGTGTAGGATAGGAAGTTTAGGATAGGAAGTTTAGGATAGGAAGTGTAGGATGGTAAGTGAGGAAGGGAGAATATGAGGGGACACAGATGGACTCCTGGACACATGAACCTGGGGAAGACTTAGTGTAGATGGGAAGTGTACGATAGGAAGTTTAGGATAGGAAGTGTAGGATGGGAAGTGAGGAAGGGAGAATATCTGAGGGGACACAGATGGACTCCTGGACACATGAACCTGGGGAAGATGTAGTGTAGGATGGGAAGTGTAGGATAGGAAGTTTAGGATAGGAAGTGTAGGATGGTAAGTGAGGAAGGGAGAATATCTGAGGGGACACAGATGGACTCCTAGACAAATGAACCTGGGGAAGACTTAGATGCAAGATTACTGAATGTAGGATAGGAAGTGAGGAACGGGGAAACCATCAAAAACACAGTAAGTGGACCTTATATACGAACCACTGGCCTCCACGTAGCAAGATCTGGTAACTCAGAGATAACTCTGAGGCTGACAGTGGTAATAATATGCTCAGTGTTTCACCTGGATCAATCCCGGCAAGTTTCCTGACACTTGTTGCTGCTGTTCACCTAGTAGTAAGTTATCACTTGTTCACCTAGTAGTGAGTAGTTATTATCACTTGTTCGCCTAGTAGTGAGTAGTTATTATCACTTGTTCACCTAGTAGTGAGTAGTTATTATCACTTGTTTGCCTAGTAGTGAGTAGTTATTATCACTTGTTCACCTAGTAGTGAGTAGTTATTATCACTTGTTCGCCTAGTACTGAGTAGTTATTATCACATGTTCACCTAGTAGTGAGTAGTTATTATCACTTGTTCACCTATTTTTAAGTAGTTATTGTTATCACTTGTTCGCCTAGTGTTAAGTAGTTATTGTTATCACTTGTTCAGATGGATGGATCCCGTCAACAATGTCAGCTGGTCTGTAATAATTGTATCATGTACTTGCAGTAATTGAGATTATTATTATAATTATTATTATTATTGTTTTTTATTTTTTTATTAACACATCGTCCGTTTCCCACCAAGGCAGAGTGACCCACCAAGGCAGGGTGACCCACCAAGGCAGGGTGACCCACCAAGGCAGGGTGACCCACCAAGGCAGGGTGGCCCGAGAGAGAAAAACTTTCATCAATCACTCCATCACTGTCTTGCCAGAGGCGCACTCACACCACAGTTATGAAATTGCAACACTAACACCCCTCCTTCAGAGTGTTGGCTCTGTACTTTACATCTCCAGGACTCAAGTCCGGTCTGCCGGTTTCCCTGAATCCCTTCATAAATGTTACCTTGTTCACACTCAAGCAACACGTCAAGTCCTAAAAACAATTGGTCTCCATTTGCTTTCATCTAACATACATGTATGCCTGCTAGAAGTCCAAGCATCTCCCTCACAAAACCTCCTTTATCCCCTGCCTCCAAGTCCTCCTAGGCCGACCCCGACCCCGCCATACCTCTAGAAGCCATTCTATTTCGTTCCATCCTTTCTACATGTATAATTGTTTTGATAATCCCGCACCTCCTCCTAATATCCATACTACGGATTTTCTACATTGACCTCAGACATTACATCTCCACTGTCTCCATCCAGTCTTCTTGCTGCAACATTCACAACTCAGGCTTCACACTGTCTCCAGTCTTCTTGCTGCAACATTCACCACTCAGGCTTCACACTGTCTCCAGTCTTCTTGCTGCAACATTCACCACTCAGGCTTCACACTCATATAAGAGCATCGGTGTAATTATACTCTCATACATTCCCATCTTTGCTTCCATGGATAATGTTGTTAGTCTCCACAGACTCCTCAATGCACCACTGTCAATTCAGTCAATTTTACGACTGAATGACAATAAAAATACAATAAAAATGTAAGTTAGAAGTATTCCAGGAAGACTTGACTTAGTGACTCAACAAACTTTACCTCCCGATGATCCAACTTAGCCACCAAGCTTCCTACCTTCTTTTATACTGTTTTTTTTCTTGATAGAGAGGGTTGTTATATTATGCGTTGCTATATTATGTTATGTTTTATTTTATCATATACTTTATTATATTAATATTATGTCACATAATGTTAATAAGATATTAACATAATATGGAGATAAATGCTGTACATTACCGACACGATGGAAAAGTAGAGACACATGCAATATAATAATAAACTATGCACGATTAGTGTCACAAGTGACTTGTTCCTTAGGCAAATAGATAAATTAAAACCTAACAAATTTCAGGCCCTGATGAACTGTACACAAGGGTTCTAAAGGAATGTAAAGAGGAGCTTAGCAAACCTTTGGCTAATCTTTTCAACATATCACTACAAACTGGCATGGTGCCAGATAAGTGGAAAATTGCAAATGTGATACCTATTTTCAAAGCAGGTGACAGGTCCTTAGCTTCAAACTATAGATCAATAAGCCTAACCTCCATAGTGGGAAAATTTATGGAATCAATAATTGCCGAGGCAGTTCGTAGCCACCTTGAAAAGCATAAATTAATCAACGAATCTCAGCATGGTTTTACAAAGGGGCATTCCTGCCTTAGAAATTTATTATTTTTTTTTTCATTAGGGTATTTGAGGAGGTAGATCATGGTAATGAATATGATATTGTGTATGTGGACTTCAGTAAGGCTTTTGATAGGGTCCCACATCAGAGACTATTGAGGAAAATTAAGGCACATGGAATAGGAGGAATAGCAGCAAAGAGTTTGCATAAATCAGAGTGGGGAAGCGTCACGAGCGGTATTCCACAGGGGTCAGTGTTGGGCCCCCTGTTGTTCACAATCTACATAAACGGCATTGATGAGGGCATAAAGAGCGACATAAGCAAGTTTGCCGATGACACCAAAACAGGCCGTCGAATTCATTCTGAAGAGGTCATTAGAGCACTCCAGGAAGATTTGAATAGACTGATGCAGTGGTCAGAGAAGTGGCAGATGCAGTTTAATATAGACAAATGCAAAGTTCTAAATGTTGGACAGGACAATAACCATGCCACATATAAAATAAATAATGTAGATCTTAATATTACGGATTGTGAAAAAGATTTAAGAGTTATGGTTAGCAGTAATCTGAAACCAAGACAACAGTGCATAAGTGTTCGCAATAAAGCCAACAGAATCCTTGGCTTCATATCAAGAAGCATAAATAATAGGAGTCCTCAGGTTGTTCTTCACCTCTATATATCCTTGGTTAGGCCTCATTTAGATCATGCTGCACAGTTTTGGTCACCGTATTACAGAATGGATATAAATGCTCTATAAAACATACAAAGGAGGATGACAAAGTTGATCCCATGTATCAGAAATCTTCCCTATTAGGATAGACTGAGATGAATGGTTCAAAGAACCGACACGTTGATAAATTAGACATATGTGCAACTCTTGGGTATCTTTATTGAGGAAACGATTCGTCACACAGTGGCGAAATGTTTCCTCAATAAAGATACCCAAGAGTTGCACGTGTCTAATTTATCAATGAGGATAGACTGAGGGCCCTGAATCTGCACTCTCTAGAAAGGCGTAAAATTGCCTTGTCCTATTATTAAAGATGACTCAAGTTATTTTCGATTTAATCGTCATTTGAAACACTATTAAATAGAATGAAGTCAGCTTCATCATCTCTGAAATATTAGCAGGAGTTCTCCTTAGAACATTTGACTCCATCACATAGCAACGAAGACTTACACCTGCTATTACTACTGTTACTATTAGTACTACTAACACCACCACCAATACCATGGACCTGCTATTGCCTTTTCACATTATTTTGTTACATATACTGTAAATAACCTCTGTGTCCTTCAGTTATTTGTATAAATTTAACAAAGCAATAATACGTCTGCTTAGTTGCACATGTGTCCTTTTACCTAACATTCTCGGTATTCTACTAACATTATTACAGAATTAATGATTTGTCCTCCATTCTGCACGTAGAAATTAAACAAAATATCCAACATGGATAAACTAGACTAAGAAACCGTGCCATAAATGGTACTCAGAAGCTGCTCTCCAAATTGTAAATATACTGTTTACTTTCCCTGTATAAACTTAGTTGCTAAGCTCAATAACTTCAGTTTTATACTGCACATTCTCAACCACTTAATGTCTAATATGGATTATGTTGTTAACTTTTACTAGAAATCAGTGTAAAATTAGAACAAATGATTGATCTGTAAACAAGAATTCTTGATGGTCCGTGTGGCTACGCACTGAACCTTGATGGTCCGTGTGGCTACGCACTGAACCTTGATGGTCCGTGTGGCTACGTACTGAACCTTGATGGTCCGTGTGGCTACGCACTGAACCTTGATGGTCCGTTTGGCTACGCACTGAACCTTGATGGTCCGTTTGGCTACGCACTGAACCTTGATGGTCCGTTTGGCTACGCACTGAACCTTGATGGTCCGTGTGGCTACGCACTGAACCTTGATGGTCCGTGTGGCTACGCACTGAACCTTGATGGTCCGTTTGGCTACGCACTGAACCTTGATGGTCCGTGTGGCTACGCACTGAACCTTGATGGTCCGTGTGGCTACGTACTGAACCTTGATGGTCCGTTTGGCTACGTACTGAACCTTGATGGTCCGTTTGGCTACGCACTGAACCTTGATGGTCCGTGTGGCTACGCACTGAACCTTGATGGTCCGTGTGGCTACGCACTGAACCTTCACTTGTATGCCGCAATACACTTTCAGTTGCAGTTCACTCTTACACCTACAATATGTTATTGTGTATTATTTTATGGTACCTAAAACTGTAGTTCACTACATACCTGTGTAATTTACCTGTTGCTCTACTTACACATTCACCTCAACATCACCTCACATTATCACGTAGTTTAACTGTGAACCTTATTATAACTTTGGTCATGCCACCTTCCGCATCCTTGAGGTCATGCCACTCACAGCATCCAGGAGGTCATGCCACTCACAGCATCCAGGAGGTCATGCCACTCACAGCATCCAGGAGGTCATGCCACTCACAGCATCCAGGAGGTCATGCCACTCACAGCATCCAGGAGGTCATGCCACTCACAGCATCCAGGAGGTCATGCCACTCACAGCATCCAGGAGGTCATGCCACTCACAGCATCCAGGAGGTCATGCCACTCACAGCATCCAGGAGGTCATGCCACTCACAGCATCCAGGAGGTCATGCCACTCACAGCATCCAGGAGGTCATGCCACTCACAGCATCCAGAAGATCATACCACGCACAACATCCTGAGGGTCATGCCACCTTCCGCATCCTTGAGGTCATGCCACTCACAACATCCAGGAGGTCATGCCACTCACAACATCCAGGAGGTCATGCCACTCACAACATCCAGGAGGTCATGTCACTCACAGCATCCAGGAGGTCATGCCACTCACAGCATCCAGGAGATCATACCACGCACAACATCCTGAGGGTCATGCCACCTTCAGCATCCTGGAGGTCATGCCACGCACAACATCCTGAGGGTCATGCCACCTTCAGCATCCTGGAGGTCATGCCACTCACACCATCCTTGAGGTCATGCCACTCACACCATCCTTGAGGTCATGCCACTCACACCATCCTTGAGGTCATGCCACTCACACCATCCTTGAGGTCATGCCACTCACACCATCCTTGAGGTCATGCCACTCACACCATCCTTGAGGTCATGCCACTCACCATACTTGATTTCATGCCACTCACACCATCCTTGAGGTCATGCCACTCACACCATCCTTGAGGTCATGCCACTCACACCATCCTTGAGGTCATGCCACTCACACCATCCTTGAGGTCATGCCACTCACACCATCCTTGAGGTCATGCCACTCACACCATCCTTGAGGTCATGCCACTCACACCATCCTTGAGGTCATGCTACTCACAACATCCAGGAGGTCATGCCACTCTTCAAATACTTTAGTGGTAAAGATATTCTTCCTCTGCTACTTTACACCAGAATCTCTAAGATTTTCGTTTGTGACAAAATGAATCAATTCAGTGTGAAGACTTACTCAACCCTGTAAGATCTTAAGTAGGTCTTACCAAGGCTCGCTCCTCCTTAGGAAAATTAATGAATAAAAAAAGAATAATAACATACAAAGATAAACATTTTATTGTTAAAATTGAAAATATAAAACATTTAAATATGAACTTTTCTCCTACTTGAAAGAAAAATGAAATATAAAAATATCTGAATTCAACGCTAATATGTACAGTTAGACTGTGGTGTCTGGTTGATGTTGTTGACACCGCGTATTGTAGAAATGGTAACCGTTGCTGATGATGTGGGGGGGAGGGGTCACATCTGACAACTCAACGACTAGTTTGTCACAGTGTCTCTAGCCTTGAATAGTCCGTCAAGATGATAAGAATGCAGGTCTTTCACCACTGCAAAGATGATGGGTAGTTGCCTGGGGTTGGCTATACTTATCAGGTACGTAGATAAAAAAGTGACGTCCCAGAACTCATGTGAAGTTCGTCTCCTTCAACACTGTTTCTTTGGTTGCCAGATGAGCCAAGCTGACATTCCTAGCTAGAAAAAGACAAAAGTTAAACACTGCTTAAGAAATCACTCTCCATAAGTAAAGCATTTAAAAGACTGGTGAAGACTGAAATGCAAAACCTGGAAATCAAGGCAGAATGAACTACGTCTTAGAATTGGTTAAAAGTGAAGCTTTAACCAATATATCCATTAAAAACAGGAGCAGAGGCTTTCACTTACAGTTGTGTTGGGAGCTGTGAGTCAAGTGATTATCATTTGGTCGGAGCCCCACACGTCACCTTTCCGGGTGGAGAAAGGGGGGGGGGGTGATAGCGGGAGATAGACTGACTTTACCTTAACAAGTAGACGGGCAATCAAACTATCGTCACCATATACTCGCTTGCTACTCCTAGCTGTTGAACTTTTCGCTCACATTCACCTTTTAAGCAAGTTTCAAACAATGAGATTTAATATAATTAGCATTTATTAAATTACTAAATAGTGCACAATGGTCTGTCAGGACTCAGTACAGTCAGGTAATATCACCTGGTATATTAAGACCCTAAAAATTGTCATCAACTTAAATATAATTTAGTGTTCCATAACATTAATGGTGTAAAATATACTACGATTAATATATTACAGTACTTGACAATATAAAGATTGTGGTTGCAGGGGTCGAGTCACAGCTGCTGGCCCCGCCTCTTCGTTGGCTGCTATTAGGTGTGTGTGCGTGTGTGTGTTTGTGTGCGCGCGCGCGCGTGTGTGTGTGTGTGTGTGTACTCACCTATTTGTGGTTGCAGGGGTCGAGTCTTAGCTCCTGGCCCCGCCTCTTCACCGGTTGCTACTGGGTCCTCTCTCTTCCCTCTCCATGAGCTTTATCAAACCTCGTCTTAAAACTGTGTATGGTTCCTGCCTCCACTACGTCATTTTCTAGGCTATTCCACTGCCTGACAACTCTATGATTGAAGAAATACTTCCTAATATCTCTCTGACTCATTTGTGTCTTCAACTTCCAATTGTGGCCTCTTCTTTCTGTGTTCCCTCCCTGGAACATCCTGTCTTTGTCCACCTTGTCTATTCCACGCAGTATTTTATATGCTGTTATCATGTCTCCCCTGACCCTCCTGTCCTCCAGTGTCGTCAGGCCGATTTCCCTTAATCTTTCTTCATAGGACATTCCCCTTAGCTCTGGAACTAACCTTGTCGCAAACCTTTGTACTTTCTCTAGTTTCTTGACGTGCTTTATCAAGTGCGGGTTCCAAACAGGTGCTGCATACTCCAGTATGGGCCTGACATACACGGTGTACAGTGTCTTGAACGATTCCTTACTAAGGTATCGGAATGCTGTTCTCAGGTTTGCCAGGCGCCCATATGCTGCAGCAGTTATCTGATTGATGTGTGCTTCCGGAGACATGCTCGGTGTTATACTCACCCCAAGATCTTTCTCCTTGAGTGAGGTTTGCAGTCTTTGGCCACCTAGCCTATACTCTGTCTGTGGTCTTCTGTGCCCTTCCCCTATCTTCATGACTTTCATTTGGCAGGATTAAATTCGAGAAGCCATTTGCTGGACCAGGTGTCCAGTCTGTCCAGGTCTCTTTGAAGTCCTGCCTGGTCCTCATCAGATTTAATTCTCCTCATTAACTTCACATCATCTGCAAACAGGGACACTTCTCAGTCTAACCCTTCCATCATGAGGAACTGTGTCAAAGGCCTTCTTGCAGTCCAAGAAGATGCAATCAACCCACCCCTCTCTCTCGTGTCTTACTTCTGTTATTTTATCATAAAACTCCAGAAGGTTTGTGACACAGGATTTGCCTTCCATGAATCCGTGCTGGTTGGCATTTATACTCTTGTTCCGTTCCAGGTCCTCCACCACTCTCCTCCTGATAATCTTCTCCATAACTTTGCATACTATACACGTCAATGACACAGGTCTATAGTTTAGTGCCTCTTTTCTGTCTCCTTTTTTAAAAATGGGAACTACATTTGCTGTCTTCCATACCTCAGGTAGTTGCCCAGTTTCCAGGGACGTGTTGAAGATTGTGGTAAGTGGCGCGCACAACATATCTGCTCCCTCTCTAAGGATCCACGGGGAGATGTTGTCCGGTCCCATTGCCTTTGAGGTATCGATGTCCCTTGGCAGTTTCTTCACCTCCTCCTCATCTGTATGTATGTCGTCCAACACTTGTTGGTGTATTCCTTGCTGGTGTCCCCATCTGGTCTGTCCCCCCAGAATCCTTCCTGTCTCTACTTCTGTACTGTACTACTGTACTACTGTACTACTTCTGTACTACTGTAAATACTTCCTTAAATCTCGTGTTGAGCTCCTCAAATACCTCTTGATCGTTTCTTGTGAGTTCTCCACCTTCTGTCGTCAGCCTTATCACCTGGTCCTTGACTGTTGTCTTCCTCCTAATGTGGCTATACAGCAGTTTCGGGTCAGATTTGACTTTCGATGCTATGTCGTTTTCATACTGTCGCTGGGCCTCCCTCCTTATCTGTGCATACTCGTTTCTGGCTCTTCTACTAATCTCATTGTTTTCCTGAGTCCTATGCCTCCTGTACCTTTTCCATTCTCTGTTGCACTTAGTTTTTGCCTCCCTACACCTTCGGGTAAACCAAGGACTCGTTTTGGTCTTCCTATTATTTTTGTTTCCCTTGGGAACAAACCTTTCCTCTGCCTCCTTGCACTTTGTTGCCACATATTCCATCATCTCGTTTTCTGATTTTCCTACCATTTCTCTGTCCCACTGAACCTCCTGCAGGAAGTTTCTCATACCTGTGTAGTCCCCCCTTTTATAGTTTGGCCTGTCCCCTTCAGTTCCTGTTACCTTCTCCACTTGTAGCTCTACTATATAATCAAAACTCAGAACCACGTGATCGCTAACTCCAAGGGGCCTCTCGTAAATGATGTCCTCAATGTCTGAACTGCTCAGGGTGAACACAAGATCCAGTCTTGCTGGCTATCCTCCCCTCTCTCTCTGGTTGTGTCCCTGACATGTTGATGCATGAGGTTTTCAAGTACCACATCCATCATCTTGGCTCTCCATGTTTCGGGACCCCCATGTGCCTCCAGGTTTTCCCAGTCGATCTCCCTGTGGTTGAAATCGCCCATTGCCAGTAACTTTGCTCTGCTCGAGTGAGCTCTTCTTGCCACCTCAGCCAGTGTGTCCACCATCACCCTGTTGTTTTCTTCGTACTCCTCTCTTGGCCTCCTGCAGTTCTGTGGTGGGTTATACATCACTCCAATGACTACTTTATGTTCTCCGGACTGAATTGTACCTACAATGTAGTCTCTTTCTCCAATCATGTCCATGCCTTCCATTTCCTCAATTCCCCATGTGTGTGTGTGTGTGTGTGTGTGTGTGTGTGTGTGTGTGTGTGTGTGTGTGTGTGTGTGTGTGTGTGTGTGTGTGTGTGTGTGTGTGTGTGTGTGTGTGTGTGTGTGTGTGTGTGTGTGTGCATGTGATGTGTATGTGTATGTATGTTTTTGTGTGTGGAAGCGTGTGTTGTATATACAAAAATTGTTATTTTGAGACCAGTCATTTATATTTATTAGGCTCCTCATACCCATCCATTGCCAGGAAGTCAATAAAGATTACAGGCGAGAAATAAAAACTTAAAATATTTATCTTTTAATTAAAATTTCGTTATTGAGAAAAAGCGATATTACATTTAGAATCAGCGTTCCAAATATTAGTGACATTAGCAGAGGCGTTGCTAGGGTTGGTGTCCCCCAGGGCGGCATCTTTGGTGTTACCCCCATGAAATCCAAGGGCGGGGGGATGGGGGGAGTAAACTCCAGTTACGTCACTACTGCATGACCAGTGACTTTATTAATGATAAAATAAATAATCGTAGCAATACTGAGGAAACATAAACTCAAATATCACTTTAAGTGCAGCTAACACATCCTACATTTATTATTCTTCAACAATGCCAAAAAAAAAAAAAAAATAGAAAATAAAGAAAAACATTGCAATATCAAAGAAACACTAGTTCCGATTTGACCTTGAGTACAGGTAACATCTCAGTGAATCAGATCATACATTTCCTTGCCTTCAATCTGCAAAATCATCTATCACCTCATCAAAATCAATGCTGTCAACTGACCCATTTTATATGGATAACATTGCTATGTAAGAGATTCTGGTTTGACTCTTTGTGGACCGTAAATAGTTTTTAATCAGCTTCAAATTGGAGAAACTCCTTTCACAAGAAGACACAGAAACACGTATAGTAAGGAACAACCTCAGGCAGAGTGTTAAATTTTTCACAACGTGAACCCACAATGGAATCCAATGCCGTTTTATTTTTCTTCGCAAGTAAGGATTGATAGTGAAGACCAAAGAGAAAACAAATCAGGAAAGCAGAAGACAGAGAGACGAAAGAGTGAGAGTTGGAAGAAATTCAATGAAATACCATTCAACTATGAATGTTAGTACATCCAGTGCAGTCCAGTGCTTAACTTTTTCAAGATCAACATCAGCAGCTTGCAGGTGTCTCCTTAGTCTTGGTATTTCAAGCATGAGCTCATTCTTGCATATTTCATTATAGAAGACTGTGAGTCTTCAAGCCGTCACTTTCAATTCTTCTTCAGTAGCTTGTACAAGATTCTTTGAATGACCACAAACATGGCTGCCACGTACGTCCTTTATTGCTTTTGATCGTATCTCGAGTTCATTATGAAAACGATCAATGCACTCCAACATCGCCATCTTGTTTTCTTCCTGTAGAGTGAGTCCGGAATCTCTTGCCTGCTCCCCTGCCATCCTTTTCTTTAACCTGATTCTTCTCTCTGTTGGAAATCCATACATCTCACATTTCGAAAGTGCTGTTGTATTGAACTTTCCACTATGCGATCTCGCCCTTCATTCAAAAATAATCGTAGTGCGTCTAATGTCACCACCACTTTGTCAAGAGTTAAATCCTTAGTCTGCAAGTACGGCTGTGCAAGCTGAACCTCCCGAAGTATGTCACACCAGAAATACAGATAACACACAAATGTGAAATCACACACAGCAGGGAGAAACCCTCCACCCGGAGGGCCCAAGAAAGAAGACAGAAGAAAGAAGAAGATGAACGACACCCCCCACCAGGGGCCACCGCCGGGTCACCATCTGGAGAAGACACGGACCGGAAGTATCGGCAAATCCCTAATGAATGAATGAAGCAGGGAGAAGACCTTGTGCTGCTCCTCTTGTATCCAAATTTTCCCGTGGATCGCAAAGAGCTTCAGTCACTGCCACAAATTTCTCGAAAGATTCAGCTACTGGTTTCACTGCATTGTAATGAGAACTCCATCTTGTTGTTGATAATCTTTCCAAAGAGACTACAGTATGGTCCATTAATACATCCCATCGATGGGTGGA